>NW_027325800.1:0-33788 GCF_048418805.1 Vulpes vulpes | reverse complement strand
ATATTTTTCAATAATTTTAACACCCCTCTGGAATTCACTCTAACTACCCAATAGGGCACTTTACAGAGGCACCACCTCTCACCAGGAGAGCACATTTGAGCAGAAGCTACTGGGCTTCTCTAAAATTTTGAATTCACTAGGTTTGGGGTAGAGTACTAGAAGTTGCAGTTCTAATAAGTTTCCAGCTGATGTCAATAATGATGGCTAAGGCAGTGCTCTCTGAGAACCAAAGGATGAAAACCACAGAGACCACAGCCAATTCCATGTGTTTAGAAAGTAAGGTGGAGCAATCCTGAACTGAGAGTGAAAACACAACTTGCAAAACTAGGTGTTTTATTATCTGTAAATGTGTGACAGAGAAGATCAGGAAACAACAAAGTCCATCCAACGTGCAAAAGTTAGTATTTTCAATGAAACAGAATTATTAGAAAGTGACAGTGACATAGAAAGTAGAAACCTGATTAGTTGAATTGCAATCTGTCTGAAGAAAAAAAGCCATCCACAGAGAAGACATGGATGCCTTTTTTTCTTCCAAGGAACATTTATAGTGATTCTGCATTATCAGAAGAGAGAGACCTTGACTAATTGATACGAATAGTCAACCTGGAATATAACCTAAAGTGCTCATTCATGTATCAGACTTGATCACACTGACCCTTGAGAACACTTAATTATCTCTTTAAATAGTATATTTGATGTGCATATAAAAGAGACATGGCACTTAACTATCTTTTCCAGCAAACTTTTGATCTGCTTGGAAATATTTTTTATATAAATAACCAAATCAGCATTACAGACTATATCTCAGACTCAAAGGAGTTTTGTTAGTTCCTCAGCTACATCAACTCTACAGACCCAGATAGAATAGAATTTCTTCATCTGCAAGAGCTTATTGGTTTGGTCAGTTAGATTTTATACATACACGTGTATCTTATCTATATTCTATACATCCTGAAAAATTATCCATTTTAAACACATGAAATTTTCCTTACCTACCCAAACTCCAGAGAAGAGACCACTATGTTTCCAAGGTAATTACCAATGTGAGTATTGTCGAGAACAGTGAAGGGTCTGAGATCTGCACTCTACTTGCTAGCTCACAAGTTAGCTGCTGTGGTATCATGGATGCTGACAGACAACAGGAGAGCCCCAGATCAGACCTTAACAACAGCAATAACAGGGCAGCCCCGGGTGGCTCAGTGGTTTAGTGCCGCCTTCAGCCCAGGGCCTGATCCTGGAGACCAAGATTCAGTCCCATGTCGGGCTCCCTGCATGGAGCCTGCTTCTCCCTCTGCCTGTATCTCTGCCTCTCTCTCTCTCTATCTCTCAAGAATAAATAAATAGAATTTAAAAAATAAAAAAGAACTGCAATAACAGTGGCTAGGGTGTTAGCATTTTGGTGCGATCTGAGACACATCTCCCACAGGACAACATGGAGAGGACCAGGTGACAGCTGTAACGCACAGGTGGCTATGTTATAGGAGAAAGACTGAGCCTAGAGAGCCAGAATCTTTTATAAAGGGGAGTAAGCCGGCCAGTCCGGCCGCCTGGAGGGAGGAGTTATCTTTGTTAGTTAAACTGGGTATTACTCACACCTGCCTGTTGCTCCAGAAGTTGATATTATCCCTCTTTTGGTCTGTAAGGAAACCTGCCCTTTGCTACAAAGGGCAACACTTTGTCTTTTTCCAAGTGTGTTCACTATGCAAATATCTTTGAGACTGTCCAGAACAAAGATCCACAGAGGACTGTCTCCCAACAAGTCTATATAACAAAATTCTCAGTCCTGAAAGCATTAGCTAATAGATTAATGGTTTTCTTCTAGAAATCTTGTCCTTCCATGATGCTATTCATATAAATTAGAGCCAGGTAAAACTTATTACTCAGGATAGTCTAACCTCTAGATAAAAAGGTAGATTTGTTACAATAATGTAATATAAAATGGCAGAAGTATACTTTTTTTTTTTCTTCAGGTCATGCTCTTCCAAATACAGACGCTTTTTCCTTTGATATTTCTAATATTCCTATTGTTGCAAGTTTTCATAGTAATTATTTCGTTTCTGTTTTTCTTGCCTTTAAAAATGGTAGAAAATATTCTGATTCTAATTTTACCAAGCAAAATGACTCAATAGCTTAGAGCCACTCCTGAATCTTCGGCACTTTGAAAGGTTAGTAAAATGTTACATGGCTTCTTTATTACCATTGTGGTTATTGTTTTCTTCTCCCTTCTGCTTGCTGGGTTTTTGTTTATGTCACGCTACAAAATACTTCTGATGCTCCCTTGATAACTTGTACCAGACATAATGTCTCCTATCAGAGATCTGAGAGGGCAGTTGAAAAGAAAATCTCTATTGTCTTTTATGCTAATTGGAACATACGGTCTTGTTCTTTTTCTCAATGAGATTAGAAAATGGGAATCTTATCTTGTTTCATTTTTTTAATAGCATTAACCATTTTATAAAGAAAGAAGTGTAAATCTTAAAAAAAAAAAAAAAAAAAAAAAACAGTGGGTAACCTTGATGAAATTCATTGACATATATGGTTAAACTCTAAGGGAAAAATTATGACAATCATTTCTAATTTTTGCAACAGTAATTGTCTATGGCAGATTCATTTGATGTGGATATTAGCTTTGACTCTCAACGAGAGGTCAGTTATTCTTTCTTTATAAGCAGGCTGCTCACTGTAAGAATAAAAACAGTTCTGCCTCTTCAAAAGCTCACTATTTTGAGGGGCAGGCTTTTGGTTTGATAACTAGAACCAATTCTGGCTTGTGGCCAGCTTTGTCTCCTTCTACACAAACATCCAGTGGTTAACTTGGATCACAGAATGGTAATGTGGAGGATGCATTAGGGAGTTCCAGTGCTTTTCACCAGTTTTCATGGAATAAATGCACACACTTCAGGGTCTCATCATACCAAGAACAACAGAAACAAGGGCAAAAGACACAATTTTCTTGGGAGGTTTTGTATTATCTGTCAGGATGATAACGCCTTATAATTTGTTTGCAAAATGCAGGCATGCCACCTATAATATGTCTTTGTTTTTCTTGGTTGAGAACCACTGCTAGTTTCAAGATAAGGGAATAAGCCTGGATGGGCCAAGGTCATTCAGCTGGCTGGTGGCAGAGCCAGGAGTAGGACCAACTTCTCTTCCCTCTCAGAGGTTTTTCAGTAACTTCCCTCCTGAGACACTGGCTAGATGCTCAATTGCCCCTGCAGTGATCTACCCTCCTTTTCACACCTGTACTCTGGGCAGAACTTCATCTGACCAGTGCTTAGCCTCAAGCATAAATTAGGCAGTTTTCATTAATGCTTAAAGGTCATTAGGGTGCCATTAGCAAATTAGAGTTTTAGTTTAAACGCGTCCTAGTAGCTTAAAAGAATTTATGTTCCTCAAAGCACATTAAACCAGAATTGAACATTTTAATTTTGTGATTTAACAAATAATCCAAAAACTTCTGTCCACCTCTAAATTATTTAAGAACCTACACTTTTCATTTGATAAAAATTCCATCGTATTATTGCTTCACATAATCACCTTGGTGTCCATTAATGAATCACTGATTGTGTAGTCATTCATCTGTGTCACATACTTCTACTGACTGACACAACTTGAGAATCAAGAAAAATCCAATATTCCCTGAACATGAGACTCTCAAAATCAGGGCAAGAATAAAAAATACATACACAAAATGTCACTTGGCTTGAGTGGGAGTGCAGAGAGTCATAATGTATTCTCATACTGAGATCATCAAGATTATTAATGAATATTAAAATCGTGTATTTCAATAACTGCTTATTAAAAAAAGATTTTTATAGTTTCCTAGGAACCTACATGTATATCACCTCCTTTAATTTTTAAAACAACTGTGAGAAGTAGGATATATGCTTTTATAGGTGAGGTGCTCAGAACTCAGAAATTTGGCACCTAGTGTATTGCAATGGATTAGAACTTCTGATCTCTCCCTGGTCAAGGTCCTCTGAGTAGGGACTCAAACTTAATGCAGGCTGTAGTCTCAGGCCATGTTTTTGGCCTCAGAATCCTTTCCTCTTTTGCCTATGATGGGAAGCCAGTGAGGAGTGTAAATTCACTTTGGCCTCCACCACTTAAGCCTGCAATAAAACTTAAACAAGAAAGTAGCCCATTGTATGTTCCTGGCACCCTTGATAAAGATCAGTTGACTGTATGTGTGGGCTTATTTCTGGGCTCTCTATTCTATTCCACTGGACTGTCTTTATGCCAGTACTGCACTGCATTTGACCAATGAATGGACAAAGAAATGTGACATATACATACCACAGAATATTTATTATTCAGCCTTAAAAAAAAGGGGGGGGGGAGGAGGAAATCCTGCCATTTGAGACCATGTGGATGGACCTGGAGGACATTATGTGAAGTGAAATAAGACACACAGTCCCAGGACAAATGCCTGATTACACTTGGAAGAAGTATCTAAAAGAGTCAAAATCAAAGAAGCAAAACTACAATGGTGGTTGCCCAAGGCTGGAGGGTAGGGGAAATGAGGAACTAATATAAAAAGTTCCAGTTATAATCAGTGAGTAAATCCCAGAGATCTGCTGTACAACACAGCACCTATAATTAACAATATGGTACCATGTACTTCAAAGTTTGTGAAGAGAATCGATCCTCTGGTAAGAGCTCTTAGCGCACACAAACACACGCAGAAAATGTAGCCTAGATGAGAAGGCTAAAGAAAACAGTCTTTTTTTTTTTTTTGTAATTTTTATTTATTTATGATAGTCACACAGAGAGAGAGAGAGAGAGAGGCAGAGACACAGGTAGAGGGAGAAGCAGGCTTCATGCACCAGGAGCCCAACGTGGGATTCAATCCTGGGTCTCCAGGATCGCACCCTGGGCCAAAGGCAGGCGCCAAACCGCTGCACCATCCAGGGATCCCAAGAAGACAGTCTTAACCCGACAAGTTAAATTCTCTAAGACCAGAAATCAAAACCAAAACAAAACAAAATGAAACACAACAACAAAAACGATGTCTAAGACACATTGCTAACTCTAGTTCCTAATATTCAGGCAGAAAAGAACTTTCTCTCATCAAATGCACATCCCATCCTCAGGCTGTAATCCTTTTTTCCAAAGGAAAATTGCCCAGAGTTTGGCTTTATCTATAGCTCTCCATCATTTCCTAACTAACTCCTATCAATACCGCTTACAAGTTTCTGGTGATTTAGGGGGGGGGAAAGGGAGGGTGACACAACACTTCTTTCCTTTCTTATCATCTTGTAGAACCACTCAGTGAGGAAATTCAAGTGAAAATGGTAAAATGTGTAGACAAAGAATCAGTATGGGACTTGTCTTGTCCCACTTCCATTTCACTCCATACATAAAGCTTCCTCAGCAAACCTCTTTATATTTGAAATTTTTCTTAAGTGATTTGAGGGTTATTCATGAGTATTTAGATAAACTGCTAAAGTTAAGAATTAAGTAAATCCAGTATTTATCTATGTTGATTAGCCACCCCAGAGTTAAAGAATCATTTATCTTTCAAATCAAACTATATTTAGAAATCTTTCAACACTGATTAATATTTTGTAATAGAAGCAGTTTCCAAGTTTAACACATAGATTTTTAAGGACCAGGGAATGTTCTGAAAATATAATAGGTGATCATATATGTAACCTCAATGTTCTCAGACTGGGGGTTCATATAATAATAATGAGAGTGGAATACGGGGCTCCTGAGTGGGATAGGGGATCAAACCGACTCAGTGGGGCCCAACTGGGACACTCCAACTTATGTACTGTGTGATCTTGGGCAAGTCATTCAATTTCTGTATGCTTCAGTTTGCTCATCTAAAAGGATTCATGGGAGGGAAATCCCTGGGTGGCTCAGGGGTTTAGCACCTGCCTTTGGCCCAGGGCACGATCCTGGAGTCCTGGGATCAAGTCCCACGTTCGGCTCCCGGCATGGAGCCTGCTTCTCCCTCTGCCTGTGTCTCTGCCTCTCTCTCTCTCTCTCTGTCTCTCTCTCTCTGTGTGTGTGTGTGTCTGTGTGTGTCTATGAATAAATAAATAAAATTTAAAAAATAAATAAAGTAGGACCAATTTATTTGTTTGAGATATCTCATACAACTGTGATGATACACACTAAATTGGTTTGGAGTGAGCACAGCGCCTCAGGAGGCACTTAATCAAGGTTCTTCCATGTTAATTCTCCCTAATAAAAAAGATGAAATGATTAATCCATTCATCCAACACACAAGTAATCAGGAGAGGCCGATCATGTGCCAAACACAGGAAATGAAATGGCACACAAGACAATCACAATCTCTGACATCACACAGCTTAAACAATAATATAAAATACGATATATACAAGAGAATTACACTACTTTCAGAGCACACAGCAAGTGCACATACCCTAACTATGTAAGCTCTAAATCTACCATTAGTATCTACATTGTGAAATGCCTACTATCTTGGTAAATTAAAAAATACACCCAAGGGTGCCTGGTGTCTCAACCGGTTAACCGTTTGCCTTTGGCTCAGGTCATGATCCCAAGGCTCCTGGGATCGAGTCTGAGCTCCCTGCTCTGCGAGGAGCCTGCTTCTCCCTCTCCCTCTGCCCGCTGCTCCCTTGCTTGTGCTCTGTCAAATAAATAAGTAAAATCTAAAAACGCAACTGAAAAATATGCACCACAGTGCTCACCACCTCATGACCCCTCAGTGTTTAGGGAGGCAAAGGAAGCAAAGACCACGTACACAGAACACCACCAAGCAGTACAATCAATAATCACTCCTCTATAGTAAGGCCCTCTTCAGGGAAATAACAGAATATGCAGATTAATCTGTCACCTTTTCCACCAGCAGGGCATTTTTTTCTGACTCAGAATACCAAATCATGAACTTCCCTTGTTTAGAAATAGTATTTTAAAGGGTTTTCTTTTTTTGGTGGGGGGGGGCGTGTAATAAAAGGAGAGAAGAAAAGCAACCAGAAAAGATGGGCGGGGGGGAGGGGGAGTCAGTTAGGTATATAGATTCTTTGCAGTGAAGTCTTAAAAACAAATTAAGCAAGTTTAAGGAAACTAAAACAGAGACATACAACCACACCCTTGCTTCTTTCTGTTATGAAAAAGGAAGCCAAGATATGTAAAAAGAGGACTGCCTGCAGGTGCTTTGGGATGAAGTTCCCATGTGCAGAGGTAAAATTATATAACCCAAGGACTAAACAGAGTGTGTGATGAATACTCACCTACACCAGTTACCCGAAACATTTTCCATCCCAAGCATCCTAATTACACAATGCTCCTGGGACCACACTGGGGCCCACAGGACCAGGGTTAATAATGCCAAAAAAACAGAACAGCTTTCAACAACTGTTAAACAAACACACATTAAAATAAACTGCCTCTCCTGGTATGTATGTATTTACAAGAGAAAACAAGCTCAAGAAATTTACTAGCATCTTCCTGAAACTCCATTTCAGAGGCATAAGATGTGAGTAGTTTCTATGAAGACACAAGTAGAACAAATCAATGCAGTTCCACAGGCCCTTTTCCAAAGGTCTTGCAGTCAAATATGTTTTGGAATCCTGAACTGTAGAGGATTTTTGACAGGTGATACAGTGTGTACGCAACACATATCGTATGTATAAAAAGGCTGGGATGACACACAGAAGTCTAGAACCGTACATTATAATCAAACGTTTACTATTTTCTGCACTGAAACCTACAAATCCATGAAATACACAACAGTTCAGGACAAGTTTTATGAAAAACAAAAACAAAAACAAAAACAATCTGCGCCAAACATACAAGAAAATATTTTTGGTTTTCAGAGCATTCTGGATGTTAGAATTGCTGATAAGGAATTACAGTCCTATAGAATAGTACCTAGTATTCAATGACTGTGTGTGCAAAGTGTTACTGGAAGCCTCATTATCAAGGATCTTTTTCCTCCTCCTTAAAAAAAAAAAAAAATCATTATCATGTGCTGATTTTCTTGGGGCATTTTCAGTGAACACAAAATAATTCTACAAGTCTTCTCAAAGTTCACACAGAACATGTCATCTACATTCTACCCACTCTTAAATTTCTTTACCCCAAATTGTCCCGCCAGGGCAGATTATAAAAGTCTAATCCTGGAAATTTACAAAGGAAGTGCCAAACCCGATTTTGTCACCATGTAAACATTTTTTGAGTGGAATTGAACATACTGAACGCATTCTAAAACGGCTTGTTCTCCTCATATCATAGAAGGCTGTAACGGGTAATGGTGTCTGTGACCTACGAAGCTACACCAAATGTGACACAAAAAGGGCCTTGGTTTGTCATAAATGACCAGCTACAATAACCACAAAACCCTATTGTCATAGTGCATTTATATGTATACAATTACTGACTACACACGATACATACAATGTGCCATATGCACAATGGCCATAAGTGAAGTAAACTATTCACTTGGGGGAAAACATATTCCTCATCAACAAAGGTGTAAGAGAGTAAAGCAGTACAATCACACTTATACTAAACGATGAAGTTTAGTACAAGTTCTAGGAACCTTATGTTCTAGGAAAAATACAACTCAATGATATTATAAATATGATAAGTACAATACATTGAAGACTAATAAATTTTTGAATAGCAACAATTCTTGCACTCTTACAGTTTATGTAACTTGAAAGATACAACTCTTTTTATCACTTAGGCTTCTTAAGGTTTTCAGAGGCATCTGAGAGGATGCTTAATTGATTCTTGATAAATGTGCCTTTAACGAATATTCCAAACCTCAAAAATCCTCTCATTTTGGTGCTATATGTAGCAAAAACTGCTAATAAGCAATGAATATAGTGGCATTAACTAAGGATTCTGGGTACGAAACTATAAAGAGAAGTCACTTCATTAAACCGGTCTTCTTGCAAATGCTTCCTGCGCATTTCTGGTCTCACTTTTACACTCCTATCCCAATTAATAAAGAGAACTTGAAAGTTAAAAGCTAAGAGATGTGTAGAAAGAGAAGAAGCAATCATTTTCAACCCTGCCACACACTGGAATCACCAGTCGAAAACCCTAAATTATACCAATGCCCCAGCCTCATCCCCAGATTCATATATCAATTAGCAAGGGGTAGAGTCCCAGTATCCATCATGTTTGTTAAGGTCCCCAGAAAATGTTAATGTGAAGTCAGGGCTAAGAACCACTGGTACCTACTGCCTTCTCCACAAACACTTTTCTCTTATTTTTAGTCAGTGGTAGCACTTCCAGCCCTACACCAAGTACTGTGAGGATTATCTTTAAAATTATCCCTTTCTGTCCTCATTTACTCTACCACAGAAAAAAATTTACTAATTTTGAATTGGAAGATTTTAAACAAGTGCATATAGTAAAATACATTTTGACTTTTCTCACATTCTCATTCCCAATTCTCACAATTTTATTTTTCGAGCCGTCTTCAAAAGCAACTTCATCAGTGGTTGGTAACTAGAATGTGGATAAACAGCAGAACACACAACAAGCATATATAATATACACTCAGTTACCAACGTTTTTTTTCTTTTTAAGATTTTATTTTATTTATTCATGAGAGACAGAGAAAGAGAGAGGCAGAGGGACAAGCAGGCTCCTTGCAGGGAGCCCGACCTGGGACTCGATCCCGGGTCTCGATCCCAGGTCTCCAGGATCACACCCTGGGCTGAAGGCGGTGCTAAACCGCTGAGCCACCAGGGCTGCCCTCAGTTACCAACTTTTAACAGATCATCAGAAAGTACTCAAAGGGGCATCCCAGGTGGCTCGAAGGTTTAGCGCCGCCTTCAACCCAGGGTGTGATCCTGGAGACCCGGGATCGAGTCTCGCACTGGCTCCCTGCATGGACCCTCTTCTCCCTCTGCCTGTGTCTCTGCCTCTCTCTGTGTCTGTCATGAATAAATACACAGAATCTTAAATAAATTAATTAATTAAATAAATAAAGGAATATGACCTATAATATGTCTGGACATTCATATGACAGAAAAAGACTCAGTAAAACATCTACTATATTTTTAAATAAAAATTGACATTCTAGGACCACATCTTTAAGACGTACACTTTTTTTGACTCATCGTTTTGAGGTCTCTAGAACAAAAGAATATAAAATAATGTCTTATGAAAATATGCATCTACAAATACCAATTTTTTAAATGTTACCAACAACTGACATCTACTAGTTTCACCTCCAAAACAATATTGGGTTATGTCTGCAATTCAAATAAGGATTTCATTAAAAAGCCTTGTAGGGCAGCCCAGGTGGCTCAGCGGTTTAGTGCCGCCATTAGCACAGGGCATGATCCTGGAGACCTGGGATCAAGTCCCATATCGGGCTCCCTGCATGGAGCCTGCTTCTCCCTCTGTCCCTGTCTCTGCCTCTCTCTCTTTCTATCTCTCACAAATAAATAAATAAAATCTTAAAAAAAAAAAAAACAAAGCCTTGTAGCCATATATTTGCACATCATAAAACGAGAAATATCAGGAATATTCTCTCTTCCCTACCTTTCACACTACCTACTATATTTGCCCGCCATTTCAAAGTATTCATTGCTAGAATATAAAATAAATATTTCACAAAAAAAGAAAATAAACATGACACAGACTGGCTGTAAGGGAAAAAAAATTTTTGCTTCCCTTTTTACGAAAGGAAACTCTGACTACAACTTTGACTCTAATACAGCGTCCCCTAATACACTGCCAAGTATGCCACCTGAAGTCAAAACCAAATAAGTTTTAAAAACAGGTAACACAATGAGTAACTACAAAACATTCAAAAGTCTACTACTTTTATACAGAACACTTGTATCAAAAGGTACCATATGGCTAATATTAACTTAAAATTTCAAGGTAAATAATTTTAATAAGTGCAATTCTAAAAGTAAACACAATTACAAAGTAGCACTGCATTCCAGGCATAAAGGTATGTCTTAAGAAACAAAAGAATTGTATGTTCAAATCGAAATTGGCAGAAAACACCCTCGCCTAGGGTTGTTTCTTTCCTCCTGCTTTAAAAAAAAAAAAATTACTATGTTTCCTGACAGTAAAAATAATAGAGAAGCATAAAAAGTGTAAAAACAAAAATCATCCCGAATCTTACCATTTATAAAAAACTATCATTAACAAAACATCCTTGCAGAAGACAGATGAATTCATTCTGTATACGCTGAACTACAACAATTACAATTGAAAGAATTAAAACAGCTAAAATCCTGTGTGTATTATACATATATATTGAGATATGTGTGTACACGCACACACACGCATTCTTTACATATAGTACAGTCAGAGAAATCTTTAAGATAACAACTTCCTTGAACTGAAACATACATAAACTGTTCCAAGCACTTATTCTGCTTCGGCATTTTCATTTCAGCAGGCCACGTTGGAGGTTACTTGTCTGTGTGTGTGTGTGTGTGTGTGTGTGTGTTGCTGTGCTTGAGGGAAGATTAAAAAAATCTGTCCATTTGTCTGCTTAACTTAAAACAAAAAACTCTAGCTAAAATCTTCCAGAGCCTGGAAATATATATCTGTACTAATGACAGTTGGCTGACTATTTTATAGAAATTAGCTCAGGATCCTAAGCAAAACTGCAAAGCAGACAAATCTCTTCATGGCCTCCCACCTCTTTGGGTCAGAAAGAGCATCAGACTAGCAATTAGAAGAGGAGAGTCTACCCACCAGGTGTGTGACATGAGCCTTTCACTCAACCTTCCCATGATTCATTTCATTTCAATTCCAAAATTCTATGATTCTCCCCTGTCTGCCCATTCCTCCACCAATTTTTTTGCTTCTCTCAGAATAAGTAAAAACTCTCCTTTCCTCCTATCTCACTAGGATTCCATGGTTCAAAATAAACTCCCTCTGACCGACAAATTCCCATTTCCTAAACTCGCTCACTGTCCTCTAGGGTAAAGAAGAAAGAAGTCTGATGACAGCAAAGGCGTGGGTAATTTTTGGAAAGGAGGGAGGGCAGCAGCTCAGAAAAAAATTACATCAAGTTCACAGGTACAAATTTTTACTTTAAAGTTACAATACCTTTATGAGTTTCATGGGAAAAAAGATAGAATCTCACAACTTGGATAACTGATTTTATGACCCAAACTCAGTCAATATGAAAACTAACAGTGTTTCAGATCCAAAAAGATTCACACCTGAGCATTTTTAAGAGATAGCAATATAGAGACAGCTTTCTAATCTTTCATCTGCTACGTCTGTACAAACCTTTAAAGTTCAAAGTGCATTTATATGCATTATTTATTTTCATTCTCAAAACAAGTAGATGTAGTGGTCACTATTGATTGCCTTTCTCATAACATCCATTTCCCCCAAATTCTTCCATCCCACAATTTTTAACATATCCACCCTCCACAATGTGACTGGGGAAAACGTGACCCCCTCCTCAACTGCAGGGGACATATCCTGATTAACAGAAATCAACCATGATAACCCTATTCCCCTTGTCATGACTGGTTAGGAAGTACACATGACCTAATTCTGGTCAATAAAACATGAGAGGAAAAGTATGCTGGTAAGCTTGTGCAAAACATTTCCTGGCCAATGCATGTCTAGATGTGATCCTGCTACCAGTCTGAGGATGAATCCAACACAAAGAGGAGAGCACAGCCAAAAAAAAAAAAAAAAAAAAAGAAAAAAATATCGCAGAAAGGCAGAGCAAAGCTCTGAAAAACTAGTCCTACGTAAATAGTTCACTGTTCCATACCAGAAACTACTGCCATTTCAGGCATTAAAATACAGTGACACCTAGATAAATAGTACACCCTACCTAGCTTTCCTTCGCCAACCTGGACCTCCTTTCCTAGAACTAAAAGTCCTAAAAGTTTTCCTTTTTGCTCTAGCTGAGCTAGGCAAGACATTAGGGCAGCTCCTCTAAGCTGTTGGACCAGCATGCCTTGCACCAAGCCCAAATGCTCCTGGTACACATCAAGAGTATGGCATTTCCTCCTCCAAGGGACAATTTCCTCTGCCAATGCACTCCAGCAGCCCCTACTCAGGTTGAGGAGATGCTGGCAGTCTAAGAAGGTTCCCCTCTATGTAAAAACTGAAAGGTAAAATACAAAATCGTATCAGGGGCCATACAGGAAAATTTGTGAGAACCAGAGGTTACTCATCCGACAAGATAGTGGAACAATTCACCCTAAGGTAGCAATGAATACAGTCAGGAATACCAGGATTTATTTCCTTTTTATAAGAAGACACTAGTAAATCAATCCCTAAGACAGAATATAAAATAGGTGGTATTTTAGAAACAGATACTCTCTTTTAATATATAATTAACCAAGAGTTCCCAAGGCGGTTTAAAAGGGGAATCATGGGGGCACCAGGGTGGCTCAGTCAGGTAAGCCTCTGGCTCTGGGATTCAGCTCAGGTCATGATCTCAGTTGTGAGATCCAGCCCCACACCCGGCTCTGCACTCAGCATTGAGTCCACTTGAGATTCTCTTTCCCCCTCTCCCTTCACCCCTCCCCCTGCTCCCTCCTTCTCCCTCTGTTTCAAATAAATTTTAAAATTCTTAAAAGAAGAAAACTCAAAAAGAACATATGACAAATCTACATATCTTAAACATTTTATCGCAACTGAAACATAAAAAAATGTACAATCCCAAAACAATCGTTTAATGCAAGACCAAGTCCTTTTATTAACGAATGGGTCTACAGATCACAAATCTGTCCTTCTTGCAAAAACCACACCTATCGTACATCGCCTATGACTTTTCATTTCAGTTAAACAGGGAAAGACATCCGTAAACCTGAAAAGCATCTTACTGCAGAATGTTTTTTGATATTTTGGATTCAATGAGGGTTCCCCTCATTATTTCAAATTACCTCACCCACACTTATTTTAACTATAATTTACTGGATGGACTCACCTGTTTTCAAAAGAGCCCGAGGTTCTTAGACAAATAACTTTTTGCATCCATAGTGCACTGAACGTTTCGTCAAACTGTGTAATTACAACACCAAGTACAAGTGCCACCAACAACTTGTTGGGGGCAAACACAAATAACTTTTGTAAGCATACTATAACAAGAGGGAATAAAAATTCAAACACAAACTAGAGAGTGGTCTACTACA
Organism: Vulpes vulpes; assembly: GCF_048418805.1. NCBI lineage: Eukaryota > Metazoa > Chordata > Mammalia > Carnivora > Canidae > Vulpes > Vulpes vulpes. Next base: position 19,698 of record NW_027325800.1, on the reverse strand, counting down.
ATTTAATAAAGCATGCGCATAAACCAGCAAATGAAGGAAGAGTATCAATCTTTTCAGTGGGTTGAACAGGTGAGTTAAACAGAATCACCTAAGGTACTTTGTTCTCAAGAGTCACTCTTTATTCTACCCACCGATCAACCCTCCAACAACTCATAGGTATCCTAGGAAAAAGAGTATCATAAGATTTTACTAAATTGCACTGAAAGCTATAAAATATGTGGATGTAGATTTAGGCATATGCGGATCTAACTCAACTATAGACTTGCGTCGAATTAAATTATAACTCTATGATCTATTATTAGTCAGGAAAATGTCCAAAGGGGCTGTCTTCCCTACCAAATACATAAACACTTCAAGATCAGTAAGAATCCTTTCTCATTACAAAGATGAAGGGCAGGGAGCAGCAGGACAGAGTATAATGTAACCAAGCACCTACTATAGTTTAAGAACAGATCACCATACACCTCAATAATAGTAGGAAAACCTACAATTGAGGATACACTTATGATTTCTAAACCCCAGCTTTAAGAAGGCAGCGAGAAAAGAAAAAAGTGTCTATTAGCAGCCTCTAATGTGTGTGTAGACCTTATCTGTCTTCATACCTCTCTCACTTCGTATTTTCTCAGTAATGCAATACCTCTCCAAAGTCACTTCACATTCATGGATAATACACACTTGATTTCTACACAACGTGAAACCCAAACATGGTTCTGACCTGTTGATCAACACAAAAGGATACGCTGAGGTGTCTTTAGTCACTTAGAACCATACTGTCGTTCCTATGGAATCTCTACAATTAAAGAGCTACAGATATCCACCAAATGGTCATTTCCAAAAAAGTTCCATCTTGAAGAACCAACGCCCAAACACATACTAACAATGCGAATCAATATCACAAAGTGCCAACCTCGGGAAACCGCGAAAGAGGAAGAGAATGGAAGATCAGGGGAAAAAAAAAAAAACAGATAACTTCAGAGTCTTAAACTCTGAAGTCGGGGGCAAAAAAAAAAAAAAAAAAAAGATTTAAAAATATACACCGCTACGGGACGCCTGGGTGGCTCAGTACTTGAATGTCTGCCTTTCCCTCAAGGCCTGATCCCAAGGCCTTGGGATCAAGTCCCGCACTGGGCTCCCCACACAGAGCCAGCTTCTCCTTGTGCCTATGATTCGGCCTCTCTCTCTGTTCTCTCATGAATAAATAAAACCTCTTAAAAAACAAGAAAGTAGGCACTTAATAAATTTTAACAGGTATTAGTGCTGTCATTAGAAGGTTCACCATAATACAAAATCAGTTACAGAAATCCCTTTTGAACAGCTACAGGGGAACAGTTGGCAAAATCCATCATGCAATCTTCCTTGTAATGTGAGTCCACACGGACATAACCACCGTTACCGTGAGGGCGGTATTTCTCGGAGTACTTCTTTGGTAGCGATAAAGTTCAGGATTAAATGATTTTAGGATCATTTAACATTTAAGATAACTAAAGACCTTACACGTATTATCCAGAACTGTGGACATTTCCCATTTTATGATCCCACTGTGATGGTCAATTCTCCCCTCCCTGTAGGTAGATTCCTTACATTTCACTTTATCCGTAGTGAATCTCACATTAACAATAATATAATTATCCAATGACCCGTGTTTTTTTTGTTTTGTTGTTTAGTATTTCAGCATTCCCTTTATTTAGTTTGAAGTATCTTTTGCCGGGATCCCTGGGTGGCTCAGAGGCTTAGATCCTGGAGACCAGGGATCCAGTCCCACATCGGGATCCCTGCATGGAGCCTGCTTCTCCCTCCGCCTGTGTCTCCGCCTCTCTCTCTCTCTGTGTCGCTCGTGAATAAATTTTTAAAATATATCCTTTGGGGAAACCCTCTGACACTTGAACCACCACTTGTTCCCTTCGGAGAAACTCTGAATCAATCAACTACACCAGAAAACTACCCTACTGCCGGTATGGAGGGGATTACAGAGAAATAGAGAGCTTCTCATTTCTTCTGGAGGATCATCTTTACAACCCGGATTCATTTCATATACAACCAATGACCAGATTACCGGACACACACCCATATTCAAATTCAAGTACGGAAATAGGACAAAGCCAGGTATGGATTGTTGCTGATTAGGAACTTCTCCACATTCCTCCATTAGCATAAATGATAACAGGTGGATCATTCGGTTATACTTTGTTTCCTTGAACCTACTATCCTTACTTGCCTACCTACTTCCTAGAAGCATAACATCTGGACATTTGGAACTTTATACCTCAAAATGACTCATTTTTAAATACAAGGCATTCTGGACTTCCACGGCCTGATCTCCACCTATTTTCTCAGCTTCCTCTCTCACAAAGACCTCCTGGCACAGCCTCATATCCAGCTAACACGCCCCGGTAAGACCCAACCAACATGCCTGTGCTCCAGCTGTTTTCTTTGCCTACAACGCTAACTCCCTACACACGTACATACACATACATACATACACACACACACACACACACACACGCCAAATCCCATTAGGCACACTATAATATTTTAATGCCCAAATGGAGTGTTGCCAACTCCAAAGTAATTCAGAATTCCCCAGTCAAAAAAGATCTCTGTCTCTAGCCCTCCCCCCTCTCTCTCTCTCTCACACACACACACACACACACACACACACAGGCATACAAACACACACACCGGGCTTCCATGCACCTGTAATAAATCCCACAGGTGTCTTGTGCTGCAACTATTTCAGTGCATGTCTGCTTCTCCATTTAAGGTGACGGCTGGGTCTGATTCATCTTCATATTTTAACCACTCTTCCGTCCTCACAACAGAGTAAACATCCCTTGCACATGCTAAAGCTACTACACTACACCTAGACCAGAATTCCTGTCTTTTTAGTTGAAGGAATAAATGAATACTGTCGTGGAGAATTTGTTAACAGGCAATGCTCTGCGAACCTAACAACGAAACTATCAATAATGACATAATGTATTGATTCTTGATGAGCTGATGAGTGGCCTGGCGGGAGACATCACTGAGCACACTAAAGCAGCACTGAAGAGTATCATTTTCTAAGTCCCGCCCACAAAGTCTCAGACCTGTCAACATGAAAATGAACCTTTCCGTCCCCCATCCTAACAAGAACTACGAATACCTGATGCATATCCAGAGATGCAAGCTCCCCTGGAAGCCGCGGTGTCTGTACATTCCAGGGCAGCCATGCCAAAGCCACACAGTGTGTCTGATGGTAGGTTTCTTCCAGTGCCTATCAATACAATTCCCACCTGATGGGCCACTAGGAAGGCTAATCTAGACAAAATGTACTTTATCTGAGCTCAAAACACAGCTGAAGCCAAGTCTGGAAATAGTCACGAGATGACGCTACCCAGAACTCCCCACCCCACCCCCAAGAAAGGTAAGAACAATGTCCCGAACTACATCTGATTTTCGGTGGAAAATGTTCTCTAAAACCGGCCTTACATCTTTCCAACCCTAACGCATCCTTATAACCTGCGCTTAGTTTTCTTCCGCTTTTCCCTGCAGGGAAAGCATGTATTCCCCAGAGTATGGATGCACGGACTGGAAAACTAAAGACTTCTAATTTCAAAAAGCGTTCCAAGTTCGATGTACTTCAACATCGTTTACTGTCAGCAAATGTCATGTCACTGGGAGCTGCTCAAGGAACGAATGTCAACTTCTTTTCTCGACCTCTTCGAAATCCGTAGGTCTTTAATTTTCCAACTAGAGTCGACGTGCTAAAGCGAAAGGTTAAAAGGGGGTCACTGGCTGGCTGGCCAGCCTCCACGCTCGTTACCGCCGAGTCACAACGAATTCGCACGGTGTAGCAACAGTAGCCGTCTCCCACGCGGACTCTCGGTCTCCGTCCGCCTCCCCCGGCCCGGAGGCCTGGAATGATCCCACTACAGGCCCGACTACCCACGCCCCGGAGCACACGCGCACATCTCCATCACCGCCCCCCGGAAAAGAGAGGTAGGAGCCGCGCTCCAGGAGTACCGACGCCCCGGCGTGTCACGGCCCCTGCATGTGCCATAAACAACACGCCGGCACCTTCCGGCAGGCAGCGGAGGCTGGCGGAGCCCCTCACCCGACTCGCGCCGCGCTCAAGTTTGGCGCTAAGGCCACTGCCCTGCCCCCCACCCCACACGCAGCCCAGCGGGAAGCCGGGCCCCCGGCGCGCCGGCCCCGACCCTCCTCCGCGCCGCCCTCCGGCCCCAGCCCCCCTCCCTCCCTCCCTCCCGGGGCTAATTGTCTGGACGCGGTCGCGCCCGCCCGCCCTCAGCACCCCTCCCCGCCGCAGCCGCCGCCTCCCCCCGGCTCGCCCGCCGCCCCGCCGCCCGCTCGCGCAGCGCCGCTCCGCAACTTCGGCGCCCGCCCGGCCCGCCGCCCGCGGCCCCCTCCCCGGCCGCCCGGCCCTCCGCGCCCCCGCGCCCCGCGGCCGCTGCCCCTCCCGCCCGCCCCAACCCGGCCCGGCCCGGCCCGGCGCGCGCCCGCCCGCCCCGCCCCGCCCCTCCCCGCCGCGGCCCCCCTGCGGCGCCGCCCCCGCCGCCCCCGGCCCGCCCCGGCCCGCGACCCCGGCCCACCCAGCCCCGCCCGGGAAGGACCGAGCCGCCGCCGCGCCGACGCTGCCGCCGGGCCGGGGCCGCCGGCCGCGCGCCACCGCGGGAGGGGGGCTTTACCTCGGAGGCGCGGCCGCGAGCTGCGGGGTCGGTCCCGGGCGCGGGCGGCGCCCCTGCTCCGTCCGTCAGCGGCGGCGGCGGCGGCACATCACAGCCGCCGGCGACCGGAGGAGGAAAGCGAGCCACGCAGGGAGGGAGCGGGCGGGCGAGCGAGGCAGGGGGGAAGCAGCGAGCGAGGGAGGGGACGCAGCTCGGCGCCGACGCGCTCCCCGCACGCCTGCCGGGGCCTCCTACCGCCGCCTCTGGCCGGAGAGTCGCCGCCCGGGTCGCTGCTGCCGCCACCGATGCGGCCGGGAATGAATGCACAGCGGCGCCTCGCTTATCCGGAGGTCAAACATCCTTCTGCCTCGGGCATCCGGATCGGCGCCGGACCCGGAAGTGAACACATGGAAAAAAAATGAAAAAGGAAAGCGTCTCCCGAGCGGCCGCGGCCCCCAGGCTCCCGCAGCAGCGAAAAGAGCCGAGCGGAGCCGAAGACGACAGCGCCCAGCGCGGATTGGCCGGCTCGCCGACCGGAAGGGGCGCGGCACGCTCATTGGCTGGCGAGGCCTAGAAAAGCCAAGCCACGCCCCCTCCCCGCCTCCGCGCGAGCGCTGCGTGAGGCCGAGCGCCGAGTGGCAGTGGCCGCGGGGATGCTCCTGTGCGCCGGGCGAGGCCAGGCCGGGCGAGGGTCGGCCGGGTCTCGGGGGACGACCGGAAGCAAGCGCTCCCGTGCCGAGGGAGGGCGACTAACAACTCCGCGGCGTGGGTGAGCGAAGAGCCCCAGGGCGCCATTGTGCCAAGTCTGGGTCCGAGGCTTGGCCCGGCACAGCCCTCCAGCTGCGGAATTTTAGGGCCCCCCGGACGCACGCTCACACACTCCCGTTTTTGTGTGACCCCAGTGCTACGGCAGGGATGCAGCTGCGTGGAGCTGGGGCTTGTGGCTGCCCTGCGCATCCCATGGATTGTCGGCGGAGAACCCCGTTTGTGGGTTCAGGTAATGCCCGGAACTGTAGGACCCGATGCTTACTGTCTCGGTGTTTCCAGTGAACCTCCTGAAGTTTCCAGAGGCCAAGCATCGCTCAGCTGCTCAAGCTGTAGGACCCAGGGCAGAACCGGTGCTTCCTAACTCCACCTGCCAGTCCCGTCTGCCCACACGGCGAAGGCAGAGGAGCCCCCCCCCCCCCTCTCGGGGCAGTTGCTTCAGGGGGATGAACGTATGTCACCTTGGAAAACCGCTGTAGGAATCCGTCCACCATGAAGCTGTTTGTAGAGCACTCTGCACGTCCGGCTTCTTAACTGTTCACTATTACCCAGTGTTACTTTTGTCTAAAGTTCTTTGAAAAGTCAAACATGAAGGTGTGCATGAAGGAAAATCACAGCCTGGCCCTGATTAAGTATGCATTTATCTGTTATGATACGCTTTATCCAGAAACTTGAGTCTCTCCGTCTGTTTTTTTTCTCCCACTCTCAGGAACAACGCAAAAGTCTCCAATGAACCAAATGCCCTTGAAAGTAATGGAGGATGTATCTTTTTCTCCCTCCCTCCCTCCTGGACTGATGATAAGGTTGATGTGTAAACCTCAGAGGTGTACTTACATGCAAAGACGCTGGTTTTGTTTCTCTATTACAGTAGGGTTTTTTACATTTTTTTTTTTTCAACCTCTCTTTTCACACTCTCTCCTGAACTGGAGCTGAAGAAGTGACGGCAGATAATAAGAGTACTGTCTCACTGTCTCTGTGATTGCCGCACCACCATCATTTCTTAGAGACTCGGAAGCAACGAAGTTTTGGCGTGCTCGGACGAGAGAATAATTTGCCTAATCAAAGTACATACACGAAAGTTTGTGATCTCTCGCAGGGTCCGATACCAGACGGGAAACGAAGCTAATCGATCTCCACAAGTGAAAGAAATGTCTGACGTACAAGGAAATCTAAATATTGTCTTCCACAAACAACAAACCATTTTGTACTCTCCGCCTCAAAAAAACACAGTTTAGATGAAGAACGCCTCCTACCCACCCTTCAAACTTCCCATAGATGTTTAAGAGATATAACATATATAGATATATGATCAAAGCACATGTTTAGATATGAATAGGAATAAGGGTTTACAATGTTACACAGTTAGGTAAAGACTCTTGTTAAAATTAGGCCTAGAGATTGCTATGGATTAAAACGGGCAAGTAACCCAGGTAGGCAGCCAATGAGATTTTCATATCATCCGATTGTAAGAAAAATTTGGCAATATGAAAAAAGATCACACTAATGAAGAAAAAAACCACAGGCATCTCAACCAAACTCGTCCTTTTGTATCCTAATGTCTCAACATAAGCAGAAAAATCACACTTCTTCATCTGCTATATTATACACCAAGTACAGTTAATTTTTAGGTTTCCCATCACTGCCACATTTCAGATGTTTATATTTGATTAATATTTTTCAAGTTTCCAAAGCAGTGTGACATCCCCCCCCCCCCCACCAGAACATTATTCTGTTCAGTATATATCTCTGTTGATACAAGTAAATATTTGTTCCACCATTTAGGCTTGCGGCAACTGTAATGATGCCTTTGAGAAAAAGAATGTATATTTCTATGAAAAAAAAAAGGATCATATATTTCCATTAAAATGAGAGGGCATGTGATTTCAAAACGACGGCAGTCTGAGGCTAACGTACATTTCATAGGGAAAAAAAAAACAGGATTTATCCAGTGGGAGTTTGAGGACAGAAGAAAAAGAAAATAAAATTTCTGGGGACCTTTAATTTCACATCTGAGATAGAGTAAATATCCCAGTGTCTCCCTTACATGTGTTAATTCTTCTCTTTCTCTGCCTCTCACTCTGCGTGTTCACCTTGCTTACCTAGCCCCACTTACACCCATGCGTGCGCATGCCAACACACACACCCCATGGAGAAAGTGTAGACTTGAGGCCTTCAATTAGAGTTTTAAGCAGGAAAAGTATTCCCTTTCCTTCTTTCCCCACTTGAAGTCTCACTGCTTATAAAAAAAAAAAAAAAAAGGAAAAACAGCCAGCTTTTCTCTCCACAAAATACACCTACATTCTCTCAAGCAAAGTACTCGTAAGACATGAAAAGAAACCATTTTGTTGGGGCGCCTGGGGGGCTCAGTCAGTTCAGCATCCGGCTCTTGATTTCAGCCCTGCTCAGGACCTCAGGGTCCTTAGATCAAGCCCTGCTTGGGGAGTCTACCTGAGATTCTCTCTCCCACATCTGTGCACTCTTTCTCTCTCACTCTCTCTATCTGAAATTAAAAACAGAACAAAACAACAACAACAACAAAAAAAAAAACCTTTTTTTTTTTTTTAAAAAAAGGAAGCACTTTGTCAAAAGAAATTTGAAACTTCCAAGTTCCTAGCGTACCCTTAGAGATTATGGGAGCACTATCCCGTAGATTTGTGCTACACTCATTTACTCCCGACATACATCATTCATACTATTAAAATAAGCCAATCTTCTTTTGTACAAAGTGATCAAGAAATAATCCCCAAATGCAAACAGGCATGGAAGATGGACCCTAGGCCTCTACTTTGGTGCCATGTGTCAACTACGTGGCCAATCTGGCTAAGTTAATCCGAGCAGGTATTTCCCATCTAACAAGATAACAACCAACACTTGTACAAATTCCAGTTTTATTATTCCATCTGAGTCTGACAGTCCTGTGAAGTAATGCAGCAGCTGCTGTTATTTTTTCCTGCTAGGAATACGGAATGATGGGCTCTAGGAGGTTAATTAACTGGCTCCAGATGATGTGACCATTAATAATCCGTTAGATATAAAATGCAAACTTATGAGATTAAGATGTTTACAAAAGCTTTTCAAAATAAGAACAGGAAACGTGCATTCTCTTCTTCCAAATATTTTATTGAACTGTAATGGTAAACCTAGCTTGGTGATTTACCTATTGACAGAGGGTAGAGCCTGAGGCAATGGCACACCATTTGTTTCTTTTTCCAGGTTATCCTTAAGGTGAACTACCTGGAAGAAAGATAGAGTGAAGAAAAAGGAAATGCTCCAGGAGGAATAGGAAGGATACAAAATGAGACATTGTAACAGTAGCCAGAGCCTTGGGAACACAGCAAAGTCTTTTTGCTCAGATAACTTGAACTTCCCCAGTCAAGCCTGGAGTCAAGGGGAGGAAGAAGAAGGATGCCAGGAGAAAAAGACAACCGCCAGGTACAAGAATCACAAAACTTCTCTAAAAGGCGTTGCTGTCTTTTATAACAATAATCTTAAGTAATGTTTGGGGCGCCTGGGTGGCTCAGCGAGCTAAGGTCTGCCCTTGGCTCACGTCGTGATCTCAAGGTCCTGGGATCCTACCCCAACCGGGGTTCCCTGCTCAGTGGGGAGTCGAGTCTGCTTCTCCCTCTCCCCCTGCCCCCGCCCCCTGCTCACGCACACTGTCTCCCTCTCTCTCAACTAAATAAATAAAATCTTTAAAAGAAAATCTTCAGTGAAGTGTCATAACAATAACATTGTTAGGACTCCCTTGTTTCAGCTCCGGCTGACAAAACAAAAATACCATAGGCTGGGTGGCTTACCAAACAGAAATGTATTTTCTCGTGGTTCTGAAGGCCAGAAGTCTGACAGGAGGGGCTAACATGGTCAGGTTCTGTGGAGAGCTCTCTTCAGAGCTTGCAGATGGCCGGCTGCCTTCTCACTGTGTCTTCGTAGGACTTTCCTCAATGCAGGAGATCTCGTTCTCTAGCTCTTCTTAAAAGGACACTCATCCCATCATAAGGATCCTCCCGTCGTGACTTCATCTAAACCTACATGTTAAAAATATTTTTTTTAATAAATAAAATAAAAAATAAAAACAAAAATAAAATAAACCTAGATGTTTCCAAAAAACCTCTTCTTCAAATACCATGGTTCTAGGGGTTAGGGCGTCAACATATGAATTGGGTTGGTGGAAGGGGGCACACAGTTCAGTCTATACCGCTCCTCAAAGGAATACTTCCTCTGTAGAGTATGCCATCTGTCAGTAAAAGAGAAGTTAAAGACACGATATTTCTTATAGAAGACAACTTGTGGACAAATTATTTTATTTATTTTTTTAAGATTTTATTTATTTATTCATGAGAGAGACAGAGAGAGGCAGAGACACAGGCACAGGGGAGAAGCAAGCTCCATGCACGGAGCCTGACATGGGACTCGAACCCAGGACTCGATCCCGGGACTCCAGGATCAGGCCCTGGGCTGAAGGCGGCGCTAAACCGCTGAGCCACCGGGACTGCCCCGGACAAAGAATTTTAAGACTTCATATGGGAAAAGATTATATTCTTAAGAGAAAGAACTTCAAAAAAGAAACCTGCCTATAGAGGCAAGCTGTAAACACCATGGAAAGTGTCAAAGAGTCTTGCCAAACAGAATGGTGAAATCTCTAGCTAGGCAATTTTTTTTCTGGTTTTTTCCATTAGGAAGCCTGAATTTTGGCAGCTTTTAAGGAAATTTGGCTATCTGAAGATTGTTTTGTGATAAATGGAAGAGTTAGCTAAAACTGTGATGTTTATTTCTCCCCCTAACCCCCCTACCAGCAACCCCACCCCGCCCTTTTCTTTTTTGGTACTGATTTTAAGCACAGCTTGAGTTCTGGGTATTATGTGAAGCTAAGGTTTAGAGATGGTTGTAATGATTCGCCCCTGCTCCATTTTCCATCCCTTGGTATTCTTTAGCTCCGCAGAGTTACCGTTTCTCCGTAACTACCTCAGGAGCCCATCCCAGTACATGAGCCAAATCGGACCAAGACTGAGCGTCTCATCAGCCCTCATCCGTGGGAATCATGCAATCCTCTGGCTGAGGATGCAGAGCGCCACTCTGTATAAGAGTGTATAGACTTCCAAGTGTGCCACCTCCCTGTCTTTTGGCCCCCTGTAATGTTGTCCCGGTCTATAGCACCAAACTCCTCCTCGGATGTCCTTTTCTGATTGAAACTATAGGCTTTCCCAGAACCCCATCCAATGTGGAAAATTGTTCTGACTACACCAGTTCTGACTACACCCTAGGTCCCTCTGGCCCGGGACCTGCTACGATGAATTACCCTCACACTAACGAACTGCTCCAGGGTCCACACACTGACTAGGCCCACTGGATAACTGTATCCCTCTTCTGGACAAGACCACATTGGTACCACAACTTAGTCTAAGTCGTGTCTGACCTTCACATGCCCTTTGCACAGGGAACAGAGGAGTAGCTTGTGGGGGTCAGCATCTGTGTCTAATTATGTTTCTTACTCTCTGTCATGTTTGCTCTTAAATTCATCCCTCTCTTCACCAGGCAGTACTGCGAAATTCCTGACACGTCTTCATCCTCCCACCTGTTACTATTACCCTATTGCTGTCGTCTCCAACCGAACAAGATCCCTGGGTCAACAGAACTCAAAACTCCCGTGGGAGGATACATCACTTAGAGCCTCGCTTCCTGTCCTTCCCATCCTCCTTCTCCTATGAGTAGGATTATATGGTTTTTCTGTTTCCTCCTATCTTCCTGCCATATGCCATCTGAACCATCTAAACCTCAATGGGCTCATCTGTAAAATGAGTCAGTATTTCCTACATCACAGTGGTAGCAGGAAGATTAAAGGCTATGATACATCAGTAATGCACTTAGTGCAGTGTCTGGCACAGAGGAAGCAGTAGGTAAATACATGTGTGTTGTTACCCACCACGTGACCCTGAGAAACCTACATTCTCTAATCCAACGTGAGCGGTAATACACAACAGATGTCAGGTCGCAAGCTGTTCCCTAGCTTTATCATTTTCTTAAGATCTTCTTTATTTGCTTGAGACAGGGAGAGGAGCAGAGGGAGAGAGACAGAGGTAGAGAATCCCAAGAAAGCTCCCCTCCCCACCTGCTGAGCAGGGAGCCCGACCTGAGGATTGACCCCACGACTCTGAGACCATGACCTGAGCTGAAATCAAGAGTCAGAGGGCTTACCTGACTGAGCCACCCAGGTGCCCATGTTCCCGGGCTTTGAAAGTCTAAGGTATATGGAATGAGATTTGTGTCTGGAGGCAATACATGATTTAAATTTGCCTCAGGCCCCCATGTCTCTTGATTCTCCCATGTCTGGTTAGACATGTATGGTAGAGTGGCTGCCCAGCACCTGTTTACCCCCCACAGTTACTTTTGATGAATTTTCTCCCTCTCCCTGTCGCCCCTGCCCCGGGGCTCTGCCTTCCTGTGAGTTGAGTCTTAGTTGAGAGGGGACTGATGGGGAACACCTCACCTAAATGCTGCCAAATGGATACTCTCTCCCTGGACCAGAATAATCTTGAGCAGAGGGATGCGGAAACTGAAAACATTTGGAATGACATTCCATTCCCGGAGCAGCACCTTAACCACACAGCGCCTGCCCTACGATGCTGGCTGTGACCCCACATCCCAGTCTTTGGGGCTTTCTGGATCCTGCCCTGCCCCCCAGGACCTCCGGCTTCCTGTCACTTCTGCAACCCCCCCCCCCCCCCCCCCGCAAATGCCTTTTACCCAACTCTGTTTCGCTTGCATTCTCCACAGCACATTTCTCTTCTTTGCAGTGGAAGAATCTGGATCGCCATGCTTCCATCCCGGCTTTTGGCTCAGCTCAGCGCTGTCCCCTGCTTGTATCCTTTCTTGTGTGGCTTGGTTCTGTGCCCACATGGACACTGGAATTCCAAACTCTGGCTCAGTTCTGCTTCCCTTCTTTGGCTCCCCCCTAATTTGGTTGTGCCCGCGACGGGACCTGACGTAACTGACAAGAAACTTCCACCAAATGCCACAACTTGCTGCTTTCTAGAACTGCTGCTCTCATTCGAATTAGTGCATGTTTGTCAATTCATATTCATGATCCTAAAAGCCAGTCTCGTCCTGCATCTCATTTCCTTTCCATATATTAGCTGCGTTCCTTGGATCTTGTTGCAAATGAGCCCAGACGAATCCGATTGGTCTCTTTGCAATGGAACATGTCGTATATACTGAAGTCACTATCGCTGTTTCGGTACTTAGTGATGGGGTGGCCCCTCTTTCTGCAAGCTGCCTTACCGACTTAGTTCTGATCTTGGGATATTGAAGAGAATCCGCGTGTGCACTGTGTGAGCTACAGTCCTCGGTTTCCTCCTTCACGCCTGTCAACCAGACATTAATATCTTGCGAGCAATCTGTCAGTGGTGTTGAACCCATGATCAGGGGTGCCGAAAAGAAAGTAGAAGCTGGCTTTAGAACTCGTATCCAGGTAAGGACAACCCACTTGTATGTGATCTAGGAACTGTTCATAAAAATGACCTTTGTCAGCAGGAAACTCAATACACGGAAACGTTGTGCACAGCAACAGAAATCGTTATCTGGCACATACGGGAGATGATGAGTGCTCAGTAGAGAGAAAGAAGTGTGCCTATTTTTTACCTGTGCACGTTCAAGGATATTTTAAAAGACTGTAATTCCAAGTGGCTTTAAAATATGGTGACTTGCCTATATATCCTTCAAGGGATGTATCCTAAGCACAGAAACTAACCAAAATAAAGGGGGTGGGTTTTTGTTTGTTTGTTTGTTTGTTTGTTTGTATTTCTCAGCAGTCACACTGCAGTGTCAATGTTCTGGGAGTGGTATCTATATAAAGTGGCATAGAGCAAAACAAGCAATTATGGCATAGTTCAATCCTGCCATCTCTGATGTTGATATGGGGGTGGGGGACGCCAACTAAACAGCTTGGTGTCCTACATTTGAATTGGAAATTCGCATAGACTTGCCCGAGGTCACACCCCAAAAAATCATCATGAACTCCAGGTATTTTCTCTAGGTACCTTTTAGCTCAGTGCACTTGAATAGGCTCCAAAACAAGCTCAACTCAGCTGCAAAGAACACGGTGGGCCCCCACACTTTACAAATAGGAGAACCTTAACAGAAAACGGCACGCTGTTAGTTTCCAAGTGATGCTGTAACGGATTACCCGAAATTTGGAGGCTTAAAACAACACAGATGTTCACGTTACACGTCTGGAGGTCAGAAGACCAAAATGGTTGTCAACAAGCTAAACCCTCGGTGTTGGCAGGGCTGTGTTCCTTTTCTTTTTTTTTTTTTTTTAATTTTTATTTATGAAAGTCACAGAGAGAGAGAGAGAGGCAGAGACATAGGCAGAGGGAGAAGCAGGCTCCGTGCACCGGGAGCCCGACATGGGATTCGATCCCGTGTCTCCAGGATCGCGACCTGGGCCAAAGGCAGACGCCAAACCGCTGCGCCACCCAGGGATCCCAGGGCTGTGTTCCTCCAGAAAGCTTTCAGGGAGGATTCAGTCTCTTTGTGTCTTCCAGATTCTGGAGGCTTTCCTGCATTCCTGGGTAAGGAGCATTTTCATTTTTAAGGCCAGCACCACATCACTTCGAATTCTGCTTCTCCCCTTACACCTCTCACTCTCCTGTCTTCTTCTTCTCTAATTCTGCTTCTCCCCTCACTGCCTCTCACTCTCCTGTCTTCTTCTTTCACTCATAAGAACTCCCGTAATTGCATTGCGTCCACCGGGGATAATCCAGGATAATCTCCCTGTCTCAAAATTCTTGACTTAATCTCAATGCAAAGCCCCTTTTGCCATGTGGGATAATATAGTCACAGGTTCTTGGTATTAAGGTATGAACATCTTTGGGGGCCATTATTCTGCCTTCCATAGAGACCAAGTGACACAGAAGGGTTTGAGCATCTTATATATTTTTAATTTGTTTATTTGAGTATAGGCGACACACAATGTGACATTAGTTCACCGTGTTGGAGTTCAGCTTCTCCATACGTCATGCTATGTATGCCCATCACAAGTATAGCTACCATCTGGCACCACTTAGTACTATCACCATATTAGTGACCGTGCTCCCTATGCTGTCCCTTGCATTCCTGTGACTTATTCCTTCCATAACTGGAAGCTCACATACCTCCCGCTCCCTCTCACCCATTTGCCCAACCCTCTACCTTCTTCCCTCTGACAACCATCAGTTTGTTCTCTCTGTATTTCTTAGGCCTGGTTCTGTTTTTTGTTTATTTGTTCCCTTTGTTGAGTTGGAGGGGTTTTCTGTTTTTGTTTTTTCTTAAAGGTAGATCCTAACTAACCCCAGTCCCTGCAGGTAAGAACCCAATACTTAGAAACATCACTCTGGGAATAATTCTGTTACTCTCCCCTGGAAGCCTGATGCAGCCGGGATAGAGTGAAATCAGCCACTCCTGAGTGCGTAAAGAAAGCCAAGTACCTGCTAGAAAACACCTCTTTGATTCATCATCAATCATTTTGTTCTTTTCATAGGTGAGAAAATGGAGACTCAGACAAAGTTTAAGACAAGTGTTCCAGTCACTCAGCTAGTAAGCGGCAGAGCTGGGATTTGAAGGCAGGTAGGTCTGACTCCAAAGTCCACGTATTTATGCTGCTCTTCCTGATGTAACAGGAGAGGTGAACAAGGAAACCTGGCGCACGCTGTCAGACTGAGGAACCACTAGAACGCTACTCCTCCACATCCAAAGTGGCAGAGGAATGAAGAGGGAGGGAAGGACATGGACAGGAAGGGAAGGGGGGGGGGGTCCTAAATTCGTCATTCATACCTCGCTGCTTTAGAGCAACTATAAGGACTTTGGGGGAGAGGGTGGAGAGGGATGGGCAGAGGGAAAGCTTAGATCTTTCTCTAGGCACAGCTTTGAGAATTGTAGCAGGTAGCCCTCCCAAGAAACGGCCCCGGTCAGAGAATTCTTACGGTTTGTAGTCACACTTCTCATTCCACCCTTCTTCCAAATGTCACGTCCCAAAGAATGAGAGGTTCTTTAAACCGAAGGATCAATATTTACTTGTGCACAATAGGCTTCGTGGTATATATTGCTCTTTTCAGCCACGTATGTACACAATAGCCAATATTGATTAATTTCTGCAAACATCCTCCAACTTTTAACGGCTTGAAGTTCTCTCTATCAGGTACTCCTTTCGACTGACTAGTTTCTCCTCAAAGGCTCAATAGGAAGTTACATAATCTGACATCAGTGTTGGTGCAAACGTGGCCTGGTTAGACTTGACTCTGATAAGAGGATGTCAGTGTATTAAAGGGTCTACCGTCAAGTAGCAAGAGAGGTGTTTGTTTGGGAGTTTCCCTTTAAACTGCCTCGTTACATAATACTTAGTGAAAATGAATCTGAAAAATATCTTGGGGGGATTTTCTAAGATATATTCAGTGCCGTTTCTAGAGATACTCTCAAATTTAGCATCGTATGTGGTCAGAGCTATCTGGCCCACGATATCGTGTATCTCCTCCGCTGCCTCCTAAAACGTCCCTTCATAGACCAACCCTACCAAACCGTTCCTTTCTGTGTGGGCGTTGCTTACAAATCGAGGGACATTATAAGGAACAGCCCTATGCAACTCATTGTAGTCAGCACTCTAAGAGTAGTTTTAGGGATGACCTTCGCTATATCGCATCATGTCTTCTGCATGAGGGCCCAAGGAACAAACTTCTCATTTTCGATACCAGGAAGAGCTAAGCTTCTTTTAAACAGCTGGTGGGCTTTCATCTTACCGATGTCATAAATCACTGACCTCTCCCACTGACTTCCGGTGTTGATTTCTAGGAATCCTAGAAATAGGCTTCGTAGCCTATTTCTGAATGGTCCACGTGCCTTATGACATGCATGTTGGTCAAACAACTCTGGAAGAATCTTGTTTCATATACTCTTACCCCGCCTCCCCTTACTTTTATCTTGTTATACTGTAAGTACTCGTAGAAACTGCCTTGGTCCTTTGGATAATGAAGCAGGGTATCGAATCTATGTGAACTAATTTTCTATTTGTCTCTTTGGCACCTCCCATGAAAATTACTCGTCTTAGCCCTTTCCAAATTTGGAGAGTGTATTTGGGCTACACTGACCAAATATGACACTCCTAAATTTCACACTGGGAGTTCCAGAGAGTACCTCAAGGAGAAATGCGTTTGTCATCGGAAGCAGCCAAAACTGAGGTACAGGGAAGCCTGTATGACTGTCACTTACAACAATTGTGCCGTTAAGATATTTTTCTAAGATAGAACAGTATTTTCAAATATAGTCCCAAACAAAGAAGCAAGGGCAGGCGATGATTTGCATAAGAAGGTACTTTTCACATGGGCATTCTTTATGTTATTGCCTCAAAATGTGTAATGGCTGGAACTTATTTATTTGGCAGTGGCTCATGATTCTCCCAAGCAACTATCAATTGAACCATCCCTCGTGATTGAGAAAATATATAACTGGTGTAACTCATATAACTCTCACCTCGTTACACACTGAATATAATGCCAACACTACCAATAGCAAAGAGAGCACGAACATTTAGTGAGTACCTACCACATACCAAGTACTCACTGGTACTTGCTGGTCATGTTGGAGGTGCAGAGATGTGTTGGATTCAGAACATAATGATGTGTGTGTGTGTGTGTGTGTGTGTGTGTGTGTGATGACACACCATATTTCTCTCTCAAAGCCGATGTAGCCTTTCTTTAGGCTAAATAAAGGTTATCTCGTGTCAGATGTTTTGAATTTCAAGGGCCCCTGTCATTCCAGTCCCTGCAGAGGGTGAAGCCAGGGCCTTCTTTTCCTGATGGTTTGATGCTACCCATGTGGGCTGCCTTCCAACGAAGGGTTGTGATTTGGCTGTGGGGAGAGGAAGGGATAACTAACTGCCTCCTTCCTCCCTCTGTCCTTTTGGGGGAGGCCACGTCAGTTGTCTGTTAACAAACCATTGTAACCACTATGTTGAGGAGCACAGTGTTAGGAAGACCAAAACTCAGAAATAGCTCAAGATCCCAAAACCTCTCAGTTATTTCTTCACTCTTCCTTTCTCCGTGCTTCCCCTGCCCCCACCCCTCAATAGAGTTTTCCTACTTGATGTAAACCACGCAGCAGTGACTCCTACAGCCTGGAAAGCCTGAGGTGAAAAATGTGACCATCAGCTTCCATGTTTGTCACGGCTCAGCTGAAGAACTAGACTCCAATGAATTTGTCATGGGTTACCAAATCTATGCTGCTGAAGAGCAAGACCTGTCTCAAGATGATCTAGCAGGATGCTGTATGTGTTCCAGTTCCACCAAAGTTCTAATTCTTACCCTCTTCTTGCTTCAAACATATTTTCTCCCTTTATGATCTCCCCTTTGCGGTCTCACTAATAGGAGTTTCCCATATTATATGTTTTACAGGTTCTCTAATGTGGCGTTAGACTGCCACCATATCCTGGGCAGGCCCGAACAAGATCCACGATGGGGTGGGCAGTCACAAAGGGTGTCACCCTAAGTCTGTAGCTGTCCATGTTCTATTTGTATGTCTGTGGACTATAATATGCCTTTATAAATCATGAAATTTAAAGATATATTGGGCTTATGTGTGTTAATATAGAAAGATCCTCCAAATATATTAACTTTAAAAACCAACATGCAGAATAGTGTATATATTATGTTATCGTGCGTATGAAATTCAAATAAACACTAGCATACGTATTGAAGATCTGTCCAGATATACAAAAAAAATGGTGAGAGGGAAGACAGACAAGTGTAGGAGAGACATTTTTCACTGATTGAATATTTCATAAGAAATAGTATTTAATATTTTAAAATAATGAATATGTATGGATTACCAAGCTATAAGTAAATAAACATTAAAAGCAGTTATGAATGTCTAAATCAATCTAATGGATTGGGGAACTGAAAAGAGAATAAATTTGAGAAAGCATGCAGTACTCAGTATGACACAGTTTGATAGCTTCTAAATATTAGAAACAGAGGGACAGAAAAAGTCAGCGACAATCATAAGGTAAGTCCTATGAAAGAAAAAGTATAACTTCTTTCATTCATTGATAGCATGTATAGACTGTCTCTATAAGGTATCAATTATTATTATGTTGAAAAAAATATTTTTTGTCCTTCACTATTTACGTTATGTTTAGAAGTTGGTAATATCTTTCCTTTTTTATGTAATGATTTCACTAAAAGATTCCTTTATTTTTAATTTGGCCTACTTGTTACCTTCAACTGCAGAGAACATGTTAACAAAATATGAAACCACACCAAGGAAATAAAGAATTAAACATAATGTTTTTTAGTTTATCAAACATTAAATGGTTGGGACTTAAAGGTCTTTATGAATCAGGGCACCTGGATGGCTCAGTTGGCCTAGCATCTGACTCTTAGTTTCTACTCAGGTCATGATCTCAGGGTCATGGGATTGAGCCCCAGTGTCAGGCTCCAAGCTCAGTGCGGAGTCTGCTTGAGATTTTCTCTCCCTCTGTCCCTCCAGCTTGTTCTCTCTCTCTCTCTCAAATAAATGAAATCTTTTTTAAAAAGGTTTTTATGAGGGATCCCTGGGTGGCGCAGCGGTTTGGCGCCTGCCTTTGGCCCAGGGCACGATCCTGGAGACCCAGGATCGAATCCCACGTCGGGCTCCTGGTGCATGGAGCCTGCTTCTCCCTCTGCCTGTGTCTCTGCCTCTCTCTCTCTCTCTCTCTCTGTATGACTATCATAAATAAATAATAATAATAATAAAAGGTTTTTATGAATCTATGGCAAACTAGAAAAATGTAAGGTGTTTTAGAGTTCGAAAACATGTATAGAAAATAATTTTGGCTTTAAGGTATGATACCACTTGTATAAAGCTATTCCTGAATATTTTTAAATTTCATTTTATTTTATTTATATATATTTTAAATATTTTATTTATTTATTCATGAGAGACAGAGAGAGGGGCAGAGACATAGGCAGAGGGAGAAGCAGCTTCCTGTGGGGAGCCCAATGCAAGACTCAATCCCAGGACCCTGGGATCATGCCCTGATCCAAAGGTAGACACTCAACCACTGAGCCGCCCAGGTGCCCCAAATTTTATTTTTAAGTAATCTCTATATCTGTCATGGGGCTTGAACTCATAACCTTGAGATCAAGAGTTGCACCTGCTTGGCCAGGCAGGTGCCCCTATTCTTAAATTTTGTTTAAAAAGTTTGTTTAGAAGGATCTGGATAGTTTAGTGGGTTAAGCAACTGACTCTTGATTTCATGATCTCGGAG